>NC_133284.1:2483625-2502326 GCF_005239225.2 Populus alba
AAAGTACTATAGTGTCCCTGGAAGCTAAAAAATTTGGCTTTGATTCAGGGTATTTTTCGTCTTAATATGTTTATTTGTATATTGAATAATTTTAGTGCCCTTCCCAGGTCTTAGAAATATTGACCTTTAAATGAGGGGTTGTTATTTCTTTGCACATTTATGTATACTAATTACTGACTTTTCATTGTTTTTTATTTTGTCCCCAATTATAATTTATTTGATTTTTTTTATCCAATCTAATTTTTATTATTTTGATTTATTATTTTTTTCTATTATGTCCTGGAAGTTTGATTTGCTTCCCAATCATTTATCCTTTTCTTCATTTTTTTTTAGTCCCTAATTAGTTTCTTTTAATTATGAGTGCATTTTTAGTCCTCATTATTTTAATTTTAGTTATTTTTTATTTTTATGGTTTGAATTTTTATTTTTGTTTCATATTTGTCTTTTACAGAGTAATCCAGTCTCAATACCTAGTTTATTAGTTTCGACTGATGAAAACCTGGTTTTTAAGTTCGATTTGTTTAGAGTACTTTTTTAATTATTATTTTTATTTTCATTATATTAATATTGAATTGTTGGACCTGATTTTTCTTGATTTGTTTTTCTTTCTTTTTTTGTGTTATCCATACCTTATGTCTCAAATCGAAAATTAGTTGGGTTAAACTTGTTTTAAAAAAAAATTAATTAATTTTTTTTAAATTTATTCTTTGTCATGAATTATTGAACCTTGAACGTGTTTATTAAATATTATTTAAAAAACAAATGCATGCATTATATGTTATCACGAGTACAGGTGATAAAGTTAACTCAAGTTAACTTGCATTTTCTTACTAATTTTTTATTTAACTTTGTATTTTTTGCTAAATGTTTTTTTCCGGAGGTCTAATTTTTTTCCTTGATTTTTTATAGTTTTTTTTTTAATTTCATTGTTTTGCGTTGAATTATTTTTTCTCTTTTCCTTATTTGTCATTACGATGACGAATTGATAAGTTAACTCGAGTTGAGCTCAGTTTTTTTTTTTTTAAGTTTTATTTGTTGAACTTTGTTTGTGCTAGGTGTTTCTTTTGATTTTTTTATCCTGATTATATTACGGGTTATGGGTTATCAAGCAGGCCGAGTTGTCTCGAATTTATTTTTTGACAATATATTTTAGATTTTTTTTATCTTTATGTGATTATTAAATCTGAACCTTACAATTTCTTTTCACTTTTTTTTATGAGATTGTTTCATTTTAATCATGAATTATACTTTGATAATTTTTAAATGATTTTGTCTCGAATTATCATATTATTTTTTTGCTTTAAGAAAAATTTAAAGAGAGGAGTATCACGAGTCACTTTCTAGCATGCTCTATTGCAGCTATAAAAGCAGTGGTAATTTAATTTGAATAAGAACATCTTCGTTTTCAAGAAATCCACCTCCAAAGGCGCACCACCAGCGCCGCCAGCAAACCCACCCCCCCCCCCCCCAGCACCTCCTCCAATCCACCTCCAGCCCACCAACAGTACCCCCACCAAAATCCAGCTCAACCACCAACACGCCACCTCCTCCAGCCCATCACAAACTTAGGCACGAAACAAAGTATTTCGTCCTCAAAAAACCCTTTCCAGTAATTAAAGTTCCTAGCACTGTGGAGCAAACTATAGCGCTAAAAACAAAAAACAGAAGCAATTAGATCATCTTGCCAAGATTGACACTTTGTGACAAAGTTGGAGGGTGTTGAGAATTCAGAGAGATGTACTAGGTCTACTATAGTCCTTGTTTTAACATGGAAACACTTTTTTCACCTCCCATCGAACCTACCCTGTATAAATGGATTATGGGTGGAATAAGTGGTTTTCCTGGAACGGGATCTAGCGGTCCTGTTCTCATTAAGATATTGCGTGCATCCTCCCAACTGCTTGTGTGCTTGAGTACTTGATGTGATTTCCCCATTGAAAGAAACCAATGCATGAGATAGATCATATCCAAATTATACTAAACGTCTATTGCCTATACTACCATAGCTTAATGCAGCCATATTTAATTACAAACTGAAGGAATTATCTCTTCTCGCTTGTGTAAAGCACCAACTCATAAATCTCTGTCCGATTTCTGCTGTCTTTTTTTTCTAACTCATTTTTGTTATCTCATTCCATCTTCATTCAATTTTGAAGACCTATATATCCAAGTCATCCCACCAGAATACCTCAATATGTATGCAATTAATCAACAAGAAAAACAAACTTTTAGAAACCCATACCAAACCCTGATAAATACCGCCGATCTCGGTTAAGCTCACAAAACCCACACTGAACCTCAAAATTATAACCTTATGGAACAAGATGAACCCAAAGTTGTTTAACTTTCTCTCACGCTCCTTGTTGTTTTGAATTGATGGTTCTGAAATCCTCCTTCATGCAAATACCAATAACAATTCCCCATACCCAATTAAATTGTTCACAGTTTATTAAATAAATTATAATTAATTATTTTAAATATGTTATGAAAACATTAATCAGCTTTTGAACTTTTTGAAATAGATATTCTGCATGAACTCCTAGGTTAGATTTTGAATTATAAAATTCCCTGCAAGTTAACCTATTCTAAACATATCATGTGGAATCTGCATAATCCTCATACCTCCCCGTAGCCTTTAAAATTAGGTCAAATTTGTAACACGTGAGTAAAGAAATTATTTAACTACACATATTTGCATTTTTCAATTTAATAAAAATTCAATCATAAGAACAACATAGAAAAATCGACTCGTGATTCAAAATAATTGCCAAGAAAAGTGGAAGCTATCTACTTATTAGGACTTCATCCTTTGATAATACCATGGCCATCCAAACTCAATATCTATGAGATGTTTTCCTACTTACCAATAGAGAACAATACTATATAGAAAATATATACGAGTATCAGGCTTTCTCACCACTTCAATATTTGGATAATAATACTATATATCTTAGAGAATAATTTCCTACTGCCAAATTTTCCTAGTCCCCGACAATCACGGGCTATAATGGTTATTTTTTAGCGTGGCCATGTGCTTTAGGTCCCCATGAGCTATGATACTCGTGCTAAAGAAGAGGTCAACTCCACCATTGTGTGCACTTTTCTAAACGCAAGTTATCGGTCTGAAGTATTGGATGGCCTGCTAAGCTTAGCCAGAGATGTGATTAAATTGTTAGTTATGGTGTATCCGAAAGATATTAATTAGTGGTTCAAAGTACCCGTCAACCGAATTATAGGGGGCAGAGTGAAATAAAAACTCGTCTATCACTTCAACACTACCCGATGAACTGTAAGATAAAGAATATACCTTCATCTCCACTCATCAGCTCAGTCACTATGAGTTACCAAAGTACTTCTCTACTAAGTACGCTAGAATATTAAACAAAGAATAATATTAGATGAACTATCTCGTTTGCCATGCAACAACTTGGATAACAAGCTCGTCCAGACATTTTCCATTATTATTCGTAAGTGCGCAAGAGTCAGAGGCCAAAGGCAGAGCTTTGTAGAACATCAGACAGAAAAAACTATACCTCGGGTATGGCGCATAAAATACATTCGAATGTTCAACGTGCCAGAATCTTAATCTGTGCTCATCCAAACATAATCTTGCACTCATAACATCTTCTTTCCCTGATAGATTTACAAATAACTCTACGAGTTGTTAATTGATGTTAGTGTTTTATTAACTGAGAACGTCATGCTATCCCTACTTCACTTTGTCCCTGGTCCTGTCTTTTGAAACTTTTAATTACTAGTAAATTATTAGTTATAGGCAACCTTGTGTATGTTTAACTTATCCTACATGCCAGGAATACTAGCCATTTCACCGTTAGACTTTGAATCCATGGAATTCACATTGTATAGTAAACATTCCACAACACAGCTATACAGAGTTAACCAAGAAAAGCTCATTTTACAAACTCACAACAATATCTAGAAAAGCATTCTAGGCTCATAATTATTCAGTAGTAATTTCAATGATGAGCGGTAAAGATTCGTTTCAGGAAGATCATAGTATCTAGGACAAAAGAAGAAAATGAAATTGAGTTTATAGATGGTTACTTAATGTTAAATTAAAGCAATCTACCCTAGTAATACTAACAATAGAGACGATGTAGAATAGCGTGATCATTTTAATCCTCGACTAGAACAAAAAGAGAGAGAGTAATACCATAGATAATATAGATGAACAAGTGATGAGAGTCAAAAAACAAGTAATTCTGACGAAAGCAAGGTTCACAACTGGCAGTTAAACTAAAGTCAAATAACATTACTACAGGGTAAGAATTAGTAGTCATAGGGTTGATATCGTATACAGTGTATATGAGCGGCAATTGGTTCTAGGGATTGTTCTTATTTATATCCCAAAAAAGTTATGGGACGTCCAGACTAAGACTGTAGAATATCCAATGTCACAGTGGTCAGGCAATATTCTGACTTGTGCAAGAGTATAAAAAGGCAGTCACAATATACATCTATTTGATGGATTACGAATGTAGTCATAGACAGAAGACAAAGAGCTACATTACTGCGAAAACACCTCCTTGCTAGAATTGAACAGACAATCCGAGTTACCCCGGAAAACGAGATGACGATCCCGGGCCTAGAATTTCATTGAATGTTTTGCATAGAACAAAACCTGCGGGAAAAAGAAAAAACTCCTTTCAAATGATCCTATTTGGGTTGGCCTATTTGGCCTCACCCAGATCCCAGTATCACTTTATGAGGGCATTTCACAGTCAGAGCGCCTCTTGTGATGGCGTAGAGTCAGAAGAAGGCTTGGGCAAAGATGGCTTCTGCTGAAAGGAGAGTGCAGTTTTCATAGAGATGTGCATTGTGATCATGTATGTGTATAGTAGCATATGGCGCTATGGGACGTGGTCTAGCTGCGTACACACATGGCAAAGGAAAACATAAGTGTAGATGGAGCTGAAATGATTGTGGTATACATGATGAATGAAGAATGTCGACGTAATTATGATAATACCTCAGGGTCTTCTTAGGCCGGCCTTGTGAGGTTAAAATTCTGTAACCGTGAGTTCTGTTTGTTTGGTTCCCAATCAGTTTAGAATTTTAAAATGATAGAACTGGAGAGAGGTCCCAAAGAGCTTGGTGTTTTAGTGTAATTTTGTTTGTAGTGGTATATATATTGTTGTTATATTGCCCCAAAGTTTAATTTTTTTTTGTTGATTGCTGTAGTGAATTGATTGTTCTGAGGGGATGTGTTAGGACATGCAACCGAATTAAACTTAATCAATCACCACTGTAGTTTTCATTAGGTCATATATATGGTTAGGTGTTTGAGAGATGCTAACTTTGTGGAAACAGTCGTCATGGTGGTTTGACGCTGAGAGAAAGTGTTGTGGGAATTACTTTGCTTAATTATTTTGATATAATTTAATTGGATTAAAAACTAAATGGTTGTAAAAAAGTGAAAACCTAAGTGTTATGTGAGTTAGGTGGTTTGGTTTAAATTACATTTTTAAGAAGAATGATATTTTAAAAGATAATGTCGACTTTACAGTAATCGTAAAGTACGCTTCCACGCATTTCATAAATGCTAGGCGAATCCAGCTGGACGCGTTCACCGAGGTGTTATGTGACTTCGAGTGTACAGCGAGGATCTCAAGAGACTATGTACTATAAAAGGTGGTGGCACTTGGACGGTAGAGAAGACATGGTAGTAGGAGAGAGAATAGAAGAAGATAAGATGGATGGCGTGGCTGGACCTCAGCATTTGATAATTAGGTTTCATTGCCGATGCATATTAGACATAGGTGTGACAGCTCGGTGGTTGACTGAGATCAAGGCCTTCAACATGAAGTAGAAGCAGTGTTTGTATTAACTAGGTCAGCTGGGCCGGATCTTACCAGTTAAATTACTGTTAATAAAGAATGTATTATCAGGTTCGAATTACCCCCTTTATGATTACCATAGATATAAATTTCTAACACTCTGTGTTTTTGAAATTTAATTGAATTTCCTAATATAATGACCTAGTAGTCACCGAGAAATTTCTAGACTGGGCGAAGTTGATTATGTCACCCAAATTTAAGTTAATATTATGTTTACAATTCCAAGTAATACTCTTACTTAATATTATAGAAAAAATATTCCCTGTTAGTTCTTGTCATCTTCAATTATGGTGAAGTAAATTTGTAGATGATTCCATACTCACACATACATTTGCGCATTATAGTGAAAAGGTCCTATTTATACTATTGATCAATATTATACTTTTATTTTATGTTCCAAAAAAATATATCTTTTTCATTTAAATTATCGAAACCAAATTCCGGCAAAATGAAAATACTACGTAGGCATACACAATATTTTCCAAAGCAATGCACAGCTATCGAGATGTTAAATCATCTATATTCATTAATGATAATGGCAGCCCTTAGTCTGTTGAAATCGTTTTGAGATTGTAATGAAAAAGAAAAAAGATAAAGGATTAAAGCTGAAGGTAGAAATACTTCACATATAAGTGACAGAACATAACAGAGATACATCTTGAGTGGTTGTCTTAACTTATGGAACCACCTCCAAACCCGCATAATAACAACAGTAAATTATTTGAATAGCAACATTCTTTATTCTTTTAAGGAAATCCGCCACCAAACCCGCCACCAGCGCCGCCGCCAAACCCACCACCAGCTCCACCACCAAGTCCACCACCACCACCTCCTCCAAATCCTCCTCCACCTCCAGCTCCACCTCCAAGGCCACCACCAGCACCAGCACCACCTCCAAACCCACCGCCAGCACCGCCACCCACTCCTCCCCCTCCACCACCTCCAAATCCACCACCCCCACCGGCACCTCCTCCCAATCCACCTCCAGCGCCCCCACCAGCACCCCCACCAAATCCAGCTCCACCTGCACCTAGCCCACCGCCACCTCCACCACCAAACCCACCACCTCCTCCAGCTCCACCACCAAACCCAGGGCGGTGAAACAAATTTTTCTCGTCCTCAAATGAACCCTTTTCAGTACCTACAAGTTTCCTTGCACTGGTGGAGCAAACGAGAGCACTAAAAAGCAAGACAAGAAGCAATTTAGAAGCCATCTTGCCAAGTTCTGATAGCAAGCTACTCCAAGATGATACTGATCTGGTGATCAAAAGTGGAGGGTTTTATAGAGATGTACGTGAAGAGTCACAGTTGAGAGTCTTAAATTTTGCTCATCTTCTCATCTAATAACCGCGTCGAGAGAGTTAATATACTCACAGCTGTCCCTTTTGAAAAAGAAAACCCTAACCAAGTTGCCCTACTGATCGATCACCCTGACCATTCCCACTGGATGTTTGCTTGTCCTATTGACTTCTTTCGTCCAGAATTATTTGCATGCACTTAATTTGTTCTACTTTCTGCATGGATTTCAACTGTCTCTTTAATTAGGGTTCTAGACTTCTAATAGCCTCCATTACTACATCTTTTTGTCAACTGATCTATGCCCACCACTAAATTTAAGAGAATCTTCATTTATTGAAGAGCTTCTGAGACTGTAATGGTGAATTTGTACAGGCAAATTCAAGTTATATATGTATTGATTAAGCACACAATCAGAATATAATCAGGACCAGCAGTGGTGGTGTAGCTAGTACTCACACCATTACTTGTTTAAATTCAAGGCAAGATAATTGATTGGCATTATTTATCTTACCACCATTATTCCCTTGGCTCTAACTTGCCATCCAAAAAAGTAAATGCTACGGTGTACGTTGGATGCATGGCACTATCAGTTATCTTTTTTTTTTTTTCTCTCTTGGAAGATACAATCACAGAGTTGATTATATTCTTATCATTACAGTTCAGGGGAGTGTTGAGAAGGGTTTTCCCCCCCTAATGGTTAGGGTATCTTGAACCATATATCTTCGCACACCAAAACTAAATTCATCTCTGGCTAAGCCTTAAGCAGGCCATCCAAATTCAAACCGATATTGCATTTAGAAAAGAAAATCGGGATTCCTTTTTTTTACATATAGCATGGAATAGCTGGCCAGCAAAAACCATGAGCCTGTTTTCGGCTAGATGGCAGTAGGAATTCATAGTTAATTTCCAAATATTGGAATGGGAGACAGCGACCGAATATTCTATTGCCATGGTATGGAAACATCCTCATAGGGGCCTGTTAAAGATGAATCCTAATAATGTAGCTTTCCTTTCTTTGCAATTATTTGAATCACGAGTGATTTTTCTTGTTGTTTTATGAATGAGAATTTTTATTAATTGAAAAATGAATTTGGGTACAATAATTATCTTACTCAGGACAAGATTTGACCTAATTTAAAGCTCGAGTATGGATTTTGCCAGATCAACATGTATGTTAGTGGGTTAACTTGGATCATCTATCTCAAAATGATGTTATTCTGCATAAAAAAAAATTAAAACAATATCATTTTAAACAAAATTTTAAAAATAAAATAATAAAATGAATTTGTAAGGCTGTACTAGATTTAGCTGGGTCAGCTTCATCAATCCAAGTCTGGTCAGATCATTTGGGTTCATTTGGTTCAATTATTAGTTTGGTTTATTGATAAACTTAACCAAAGTCGAGTTGATGAGTTTTTTAAATTGACTCTCTAGTCCGGATTAAATTTGATAACTATGCTGTATGAAGAGTGGATGATCCTACTGATGATACACCTAAAAAAATAGTCCGTTTAGACCACAACCTAAACAGAATGAAAGAAAACAAAAATGGCACAATGAGATCACACCAACAATGAAGCAGTAGAAGCTAAAAAAAGACAGCAGAAATACTGAAACCAGAGATTTATAATCGACAGTTGGTGCTTTACACAAGCAGCAGAAGAGAATTACATCTTCAGATATTGTCTTAACATATGCTCCATTAAAGCTATGATTAAGTAGTAGCAATAGATAATACATTTGGAATAAATATGATCGTTTTTCAAGGCCATCCAACTCCAAGTCCTCCACCAGCACCACCACCGAACCCACCAACAGCTCCACCGAACCCTCCTCCTCCTCCAAATCCTCCTCCACCTCCAAGGCCACCACCAGCTCCAAACCCACCACCGAAACCGCTACCGGCACCCCCACCAATTCCTCCTCCTCCACCACCTCCAAATCCACCACCAGCACCTCCTCCTAATCCACCTCCAGCCCCACCACCAGCACCCCCACCAAATCCAGTTCCACCACCTAATTCTCCTCCACCTCCTAACCCACCTCCACCGCCGCCGCCTAGGCCTCCACCAAACTTGGGGCCGTGAAAAAAAGTTTTCTTGTCCTCAAAAAGAACCCTTTCCATCTACAAGTTTCCTAGCACTGGTGGAGCAAACTAGAGCACTAAAAAGCAAAAACAGAAGCAATTTAGAAGCCATCTTGCCAAGTTCTGATAGCAAGCTACTCCAAGATGACACTTTGGTGATCAAAAGTGGAGGGTTGAAGGAAGGTTTATAGTGGTGTAAGTGCAAGTGACGGTGGAGTGTCTTAAATTTTGCTCATCTTCTCATCTACCAACCGTGTCGAGACAGTTAAGACATACAAGATGGCACTTCGGTCATCAAAAGTGGAGGGTTGAAGGAGAGTTTTACAGAGATGAACTTGCAGAGTATATATGGTTGAGAGTCTTAAATTTCGATCATCTTCTCACCAAAAACCCGTGTTGAGACAGTTTTTAAGGCATACGCTGTCGCGTTTGAAAAGGAAAACCTTAACCCTGCCCTACTCATCCTGACCAATCCAAGTGGATGTTTCTTTTGCCTTTTCTATTAACTTTAAACATCCAGAATTATTTGCATGCATTTTTGTTCTACTTTCAACTGCATCTTTAATTTAGGGTTCTAGTGCCTAGTTACCTCCATAGATTCGCCTCTACATATAGCGACCTGAACCTAATCCGGATAGAATTTCGCTGCCATGTGAAAAAATCCCGTGTTCCAGTCTCCAAGATTACACCAATTCTCTCTAGACTTCTGTCTCCGAATAGCTTCTGCATGTTTACTGCCTCCCTGAGAGATAAGGTCATTTAGATTGCTTTGCTCACCCTCAGTTAATGCCTGTAATTCACCCTGTTCCACAAGGATCTGTATCTTCCTTCTCAAACAACCTACTATCCTGGTTCCTGAAAAGCTGTTTTTTCCAAACCCGAATCTTGTGCGAAAGCAGACTCGTTTTTTTCATCAAAGTGAAATCCCCAGGAAATTGATGGCAACATTGTTGCCAAAACTCATGAAGATCCTTCATAAAGCTTGGATGATTTATCCAGCAGTTGAAGAATCTGAATGGCCTCCATCCCCAATCTTGTTGACCTGACTGGAGCACGAATTGGCAGTGATCCGATAGACTTCTCGGATATCTTATTAACGACAAAGTTTGGAACTGGATATGGCAAGGTGCTGTTGCGAAAGCTATAATTCCACATTGCTTTTCTCCAATTACGGTTTCTGTTGAGACTTCATCTTTATCCTGTATGATGTAGGTTGGGAGACTGGCCATGGAATATGATATAGATTCAGGGAGTGTATAATGAGTAGAGTCTATTTCACCAATTTTGATTTTGAAATCAGCTCCATTGAGATGCATCTTGATTACTGTATTTAAAATTTCCACATTCTTGGTGCCAACTAGAATTCTCAATGCAAACAGCGCTGGAGACTGCACGCTTGTCTTATCAAAGCCAACTAACCTGGCAAAGCCCTGTAGCATTTTGCCAATGCATTCCATTTTCCACCCAACAATTGGTAGTTTTATGATCGATATCCAAGCCCAATCTGTCAATGGCATAATCCACTGTATTCCAAGGTCTAATTTCATCAACGAAGTTAGTCAACCATGCCGATTCACTCTCCAGTGCTTGTTTCATCTCGCCATGTTCTTCAAATATGATCCAAGGAACCAGACTAGTTTTCAGCCAAGTTTATTCCCACCAAAGAGCTTTTGTAAAAGTTTAATTTCAAACCCGAGATATATAAGCTCAAACCATCTTAGAACTCTCTTTGCATGAATTAAAGAATTGAAATCATTTGGAATAAATAAAAGTATCATCCGCGTACTGCAAATGGGTTATAAATCTCCAGGATTAAACTGATCAATAGTACCCCAGGAGTAATCTAAAGCTGAAGCTCTGTGGAAATGCACAAATAAT
This sequence comes from Populus alba, assembly GCF_005239225.2. Classification (NCBI taxonomy): domain Eukaryota; kingdom Viridiplantae; phylum Streptophyta; class Magnoliopsida; order Malpighiales; family Salicaceae; genus Populus; species Populus alba. The sequence goes on from NC_133284.1 coordinate 2,494,747, forward strand.
CCCTCTGTTGCATTATCAAATAGCAAAGGTGAAAGAGGGTCGCCCTGTTTTAAGCCCTCTTTGAACCCCAAATTCTCTACTGGGAGAACCATCCCTTCCGGTAGGTATCTAACTAGTTTTTAAAAAACTCTAAAAAATTGTTGGATCTTAAGGGGAAAATTCTTGTCTGTGATCACGGAAGTAGTGCAAGAGTGGAAAAAGGGTTGGTTGTTAAGAAAGCTGGAGGTGTTGATTCTTGCTAATAGAATTTCTAACGGTAAAGGTTTAGTTTACGATGCTCATTTAATTCCTGCTTGGACTGATGTTATTTGTCTAACTAGATTGATTCAGTACACTGAATTCAACATTCTTTCTAGCACTTTAATGGAACGTCTTCATGTAAGTGGTGTCGCAGCCTTGCTTAAATCTGCACACCCAGATTGGAGTCCGGCAGCCATTAGATCTGCAATGATGATCACTGCCAATACAGTTGGGTTTTGAATACCTAGTGGATACTCGAAATCTAATCAATTTTGGTTCAGGTATCTAAGATTCGTACGTACGTGATCGAGTTCGGATCGGTCATGGATAGTAATTTTGAGTTGATATTTGAATATGGAGAGTACTGACCAGGTGATAATAAATTTGTACATTTATCTAAAATTACAATATCTAAAGTTACAGTAATTTGAACACACCACTAGCTCCATCACCTGGCCCACCATCATCACCTAGATCCTTCCATTCTTCATGCACCTCTAGCTCCACCATTAAGCCTACCACCTGAACCACCTCCGAACCCACCATTAAAGCCGACCAACAGAACCACAACATATTCCTCCACCTCTAACACCTCCAAATCAACACCCACCAGCCCCTCCACTCAATCTATCTCAAGCCTCGCCAACACAGCACCCTTACCACCTCCAACACCAACAATTTCTCCAAAACTATCTCTAGCCCCACCACAAAAACCTTTACTAGCTCCAACACTAAACCCACAACTTCTTCCAGCACCACCTAAGTTAAAGGGGCCAAATAAGTTTCTCTCAACCTCAAAAGAACCCTTTTCAGTTGCAAGAAGTTTCCTAGAAAAGGTGAAGCAAACTACAAGACAACATTTTGGAGATTAAAACTTGACGGTTGCAAGAGGGTTTTACAAGGGGAATATGTTTGAGTACCTGACATTGTTTCTCATCTTTTCATCTAAAAACCCTGTTGAGAGAGTGTTTACACTTAGCTACCCCTAATGAAAAGAAACCTTTACCTTGTCCCACTATCCTGACCAATCCAAGTGGTATTTACTTTGCATTTCTACGGACTTCCATATTACTTTACCTTTTTATTTATTTTATTAATTTCTTGAAGTACAATTTACAACTAGGTCTGAGACTATAAATGTAGTGTTTATCATGGTAATTTTTATTATTTACATGAAATATAATTTTGATTATTTGAAAGAAATTTCAGCAGAGAGAGACTAGACTACTATAGTTACTGAAATATCAAACAAATTTCTAAATATTACTTCTAATTACACTAAAAACTAGATAAATAAGATCATAAAAATATATTCATAGATACTGGTATTAGCTGACACAGATAATTAAGCCATGTTATATACTATCGAATAACAAGCCTTCTATCTATTTTTATTTATAGAGAATTTGTGTGCTTGGGACTCAAGATTTCATCATGATTATAATTTTAGAGAGACACGAAAGCCTTTAAAATCACTTGTGTAGTTGAATAACAAGCAATGAAAACTGCCTTCACATTGTATGGTTTGGTGTATTGATGATTCTTAATTTATTGACCACAACTTTTGTATTTATCATCGCATTCGTTGGTTCCCCCTAGTAGACATGGAAAATATTCATGAACTTGTTTCTGGATCTCTTACAAAAGGCGATATAGATAAGTAATGGCCACTGGCAAGCCCATATGCAGAGAAGATTGAGATTCTTTTTCCTATAGCAAGGACCAGCTGTTGGTATGGATCAGTATGACAGATAGTCATAGAAATACTCCCTTTCCTGGCTCGTTAATTATGGAAAGATAATTCTGATGTCGATAAAGGTGTTGTCCTGAGCATGAGAGAGAATCATTATATGGAAGAGTGATGAGTCTGAGAAAGATGGTGTCTATCTTCCGGAAGCCTAGTGTTTGGAGGCATAATAGCAGCGTCTGAGGGTTCTGAGATCTTGTTGGATTTTTTCAGTTTCAAAGATACCTTCAGATACTTTCCTTTTTTTCCTCCAAGATTTTCTTCATGAGAAGGAATGGTGGGTGGGATCTTAAAATTTGCCATCGGGTATCTTAGTCTTGCATTGAAAGAGGTTGAACTGAACACACTCAAGAGTTTTGTGCTTTCCTTTTACGATGAAATAAAACTACATAGGCCTCAACACTTCGTAGCATAGTGATTTTGAGTGCTAAGATGAAGGAGTCCAGTTCATGTGGGAAGCTATGAATGTGGTATGGTATAAGATTAAAAACAGTAATGCAAATTTAGATACTCAAGAAAAAATAAAAAAAGATTAAAAAAGAAAGTATATTTTTATTGAGTATTTTTCTTTGAACTCTATTAATTTTTTATTTTTTTGTGTTTTTTAATAATATTAAATTACAAGTCTTTTTATAGGTATAAAATTCTAAAAATCAAGAAATTAAACTAATATAAAAAAATTTTAATATGAAACAGAAATTGTATTTTAACGACTAAATCAATTGACCGTTCTTAACCTATCAACTGATTTATTTAATCTAACCGGTCCGTTAGTTTTTTTGTTGTAAGAAAAACCAGAAATCCTATTTATAGGAAATGAACAATTGAACAAGTTTATAAATTTAATTTTTATTACGAGAAACCATGAACAAGATTTTTTCTAAAACCCCTTACTCGCTATTCCTCTGTTGCAAGAACTTGCATTTCCTTGTCTCCAAAATCGACATTGTCTCCCCGGGATCCTTAAGTCAAAACGAAGGTGGTGGTGATGACGATGAAGATACTCTCTTGTGCTTGCCAGTCTCATCACCACGTTACACCACCAGCATTCCCTGCCCTCATGAAGGTGTTTGCAAATCTCAAGTTTCTTGAAATCAAGCTCTGTTCTTTCCTTCTTCCTCGAGTTTGCATGTGTCCAGGCTGAACTGCATGATTGGTGATTGTGATAGTATCCGATGTGAATTAATCTTCGCTGTTAAAACTGCTACTGTCAAGCACAAGGAGAAGTAGAGATATACCTCTGAAATCCGACATGAAGTTCGACATGAAGTTCGATCTATCCTTTGTTGAAACAACGATGTTCTTTTTAAAGAAAATGATGCCGCATTGGCCTAAAACTTTAAAGAAAGTGTGTTTTTTGAGTGCAAATATGCAGGGGTCTGGATTAAGAGGTAGTGTTTTACAGGAAAACCAAGAGCTGGGGTAATTTTATTGATTTGATTTCGACTTCGAGGTTTATGAGAGTTGGCTTAACTGGCTTAATAATCCCAGGAATGTAACTTATTGGATTAAGGGCCTACGGAATGAATGAGCATTCCATGCTCAGAGAAAATGTTTGGATTCTTTATGGCTTAGCATTCCCATGGGAGAAGGGCAGATTGACTACTACTACCGATATAGTTGTGAGGAAAGTATTGTGAAGGAATTATTGGGTGCTTTTGAATGAGGATGATAGTGGTGCATGGGTAATTTTATTTTTTTCTCTTTAGTTTAAAAATTCCCTAGCTTGCATTTCTGCTGACTAATTGTAATTGAAGAGAAATATTTCCTAATAAGATTTTGAATTATGATTTTTTATGTGGTGATGTAGAATTCTGTGTTGGTAGAATTTTGTGTTGCCTTCTTGTATTGTTTCCTTCCGCGTCAATTAAGGGATTATATCTTGACATTTTTCAGTTACAAGTCATTTATAGATTTTGTAGTGTTCATGCTTTGCACCGAGGGTTTTGAATCTGTTGTTTCAGCTGGTTCCGTAGCACTTTCAAACAAGTAGATTACAAAAACTTCCTCTACATTGAGTATTTTCTTTTACATGGTAAAAAGCACCTTGATCAGCTCCAGAATCCTGATACTGTTGGATTGTCATCTTGAATGTCAGTTTGTCTGAAAACTGAAAACCCTGAACACTGAGTCTGTCATCTTTACCGAGTATTCAAGCTGTCATGCCGTCCCAACTCGGAACTGAAAGAGACACCAATCTGTATTGTTAATCTAAGGCCAACCAGAAGACTCTAAATTGAAGAAGACTAGAAGAACGACAGAGACTTTGTGTAGAACAAGAAGAGCTGCAGAGTTTGCGAAAAAAAATAGGCCAGAAATTCTTCAGAGCGCATTTTGTGTCAAAATTGAGAGCTACTGAGTGTAATTTTTACTTTAGATGGCTGCTGGGTGTTCTTGAACAAATCTAGGGGTGTTGGTTTTAGCTTAGAGAAGCTATAATTGCCATTCCTTGAACCAGCCAGACATGAATATACCTTTCTAGATCATTGCTTGTATACTTGGTCTCACTGCCACATTTTGCAGCAAAAGAAGGGGAAGATTATACTCAGATATTATACTCCATGTTATAGGTGGATAGCACTCCTATAATTGCCAGTTTACCTCCCTTTCTGCTTGCTTCTTCCTGACCTTTGACCAGCTGTTTGCTGTAAACTTCTCAAAGAAATTGTCTGCAAGGTTCCATGTTCATATGTTTGAGTTCTCCCACAATTTTTCAGGGTTATCTACAGGTTCCTTGGAGCAACCAAGACAAGTTACCTGACCATTTGCTCAAGTTGAAGCTAAAAATGTGATGATACATTTGGTTTCGGTTACAACACATTACCAAAATACCTAGGTTATGTCATCTCCTGAGAGTCTCAGCATAACCATCTGGCTTCACAATTCTGAAATTTACCAAAGTACTTTCAACAGTAGAGATAATCAAATCACCTGACTTGAACAAATCAGATGTCAGTTACAGAATTAACCACCCAAAAGACGACTGTTTTGGCAGGTTCACATTCAATTTATGATACTGCACAAGATACAATCCAGAGGCCTAAATACGTCATTTGATGACGAATTCCAAAAAAAATAAAATTAATCTGCTTGTAAGAAGCATATCTTTGTGAGTCAAAGAAATAAACAGAAATCTAAAAGCTTGATGGCATATGCAAAAATCTGCTCCATTTGATGCTGTGAATTTTCTGTCATCTTCAGAAATATGAGTTTTGGCAGTACAGGCATCTGTTTCCCAGGCAAAAGGAAAAAGGAAAAAGAAAGAATATTCTACAAACATTGGCTATTCAAAAGCAAAACTAAACCCTCCTCTTAGTTCTTCCTCCACTCCAGGAATGACCTGTTTGAAAACCATCCCCTTGAAACCTTGTGCTTTCGTTAGCCGGTTATATGTTGGTGAGCACCTTCCCTCTGCCAGGAACCCTCATTCCGGGTTTCCCAACCACCACCATGTTTTCTGAAATCCAAACCTTTTTGTATTTTTACCATAATTATCCCACTGTTTCCAACCCTGTGAATTGCTGCCGTTGTCTTTCCCATTTCTATCTTTAGAAGCTCCACTACCCTGAAAAAACCCGTTTCCCGAAGATTTGCAGTCATTATTCCATTTCCTTGATTCATGCTGGTTATAGCCCCGAGAACAATCCCTCAAATTGCCCCACCCTTTGTCATTTGCAGGGTCAACTCCTTGACGGCTATGCTGCCAGGGGTTAACTGTTGTTATTTCCAATCATTTGACTGATCAACATGGTTTTCCACTATGATTCCATCCCCGTGATTTATTACCAGAGACACCCCATGTCTTGCCCTTCACAGCTTCAGATTCCTGAGAAAAGCCACGCTCCCAGGGGTTGTCAACTTTATTTAAAATTACTAGATTTGTTGATATCAGAATCCCATTGGTTCCAGCTCTTCGCTTTATCAATCAAAGACAAGCTGCTTTGCATATTGTTATTACTTTCCCAAGGATTTTTAACATCATCTGTATTCTCATAACACCCATTTGAAGGAATGGAGACAAAGTTCCTTCTTTTTTTTGTTCTTACGCCCTACCTTGCCACCTGTATCTCCCTCATCGGGGGACAAAGAGATCTTGTTCCAAGTCCTTTGATGACTTCAGGATCAATGTAGGCATTCCACTTTATTTCATCAATATATAAATTTGGATCAGGTGAGAGATGCCACAAGAGACACCATTGATCTCTGCCCAGAAGCGTTTTTTAGCATTATAAAAATGCCTCTTCACCTGCTGAGTCATCCCAATTGAGTATGTTACCATGGCAATACATATACTTCTTAGCATCTACAACCTTCCGCCACGGTACTGATCCAATCAAAGAGCAGAACTTCTTTTCCCATGAAGGAATACCATCATCAACAAAGCCTTCAAAAGGTTAAAAGATATATTAATTAACATACCTTAAAAGAGTATATAACATAAAGGGGAAAAGAATTTATTACCAAAACAGAAAAAACTATCCAAGCATTATCTCATACACAGCCTATAATTTAAAAATCTTGTATGCACCACATAACATGAAGAAAAAAATAATTCAAAAATCCCCATACCTATGAAACCACAAAAAAGCTGCTAGTGCAGAGTTTTGAATTCACTGAGAGTGGTGGTTCACAGTCCCACTCAACCAATGAAGTAAAGGACTGAAGCTAGGATAAGAAATTCCATCGAGGCTTTGTCCAAGGTAGAGAAAAGTCATGTATAATTGCCAGCACTAAAGCCTAGCAATTTACAAGAAGGGATAAAAGGGAGATGAAAATAAGCTCAAATTCAAATGCATAGAATAATGCTAATCTTTTCAAAGCATGTTGCTCCATTCTTATCTCCAAATTTCTCATTATATGCAAAACACCAATAAAGTCAAAAGGATCCTCCAAATATGGACTTCCAAAAATCAGTTAGTAAATAAAAGCTGTTTTGCTTAATCAATTTCCACCATTAATTACACTATTAGTGTTGGACCTGACCAAAGTCCAAAACACCACCAATTTTAGCAAATTAGAGATGGGTGGGCCAAAACTCAACAGAATGAGGATGCGATCTGCCCTTGCTCAAGAAGACCAGTGTAATATCATGTGATTTCTTGTTTAATATGCTAGCTAGCATAATAGCAAATCAACCCAAGAGGTTTCCTTTTACATTCGTCAGTTCTAGCTACAAAATCTTCACCCTCCAAAAACAATGCATTCTTCATTACAAACAGCCAAAGCACATGCGTAAACATAGCCACATAAGCAATGAACATAAAAAGAGTAAAATATTTGCTTCAAGAATAATTAAACTGCTGTCAGCTTCTAAGAAATAAATTCCTAACAAGCAACATCTGTATATGTACTACACCTGATCGAAAAGGAAAAAAAGAAAGAAATCTTAGAAGAACAGCTAAGAAATCATGGCCAACGAAGAACAGCTAAGAATCCAAGTATAAACAGAGCTAGTATTCTCCCAAAAGCTACCACATGTAACTCTCACCGTCAACGAATCATGAATGCAGTTAACAACTATTGCATTAGGATGAAAACAAATTGAAATTGATATAGATTTGGTAATGTGATAAATGCCTCTTTGATATATATC